>NC_084556.2:26615000-26622500 GCF_033978685.3 Nerophis lumbriciformis
TCTTTAGGCTTTTGACGGGGTTTACGGTTGAAATAAAAAATGGTCTTTTTTCCTTCACACTTTTGATTGATTGATTGGAACTTGTATTAGTGGATTGCACAGTACAGTACATATTCCGTACAATTGACCACTAAATGGTAACACCCCAATAAGTTTTTTAACTTGTTTAAGTCAGGTCATGTGACCCCTGGCTCTGTTTGATTGGTCCAACGTCACCAGTGACTGCATCTGATTGGTGGAACGGAGTGAACGTCACCAGTGACTGTATTTGTTGAAACGCAGGCACTATGAAGGTCTGTCTGACAGACCAAAACAAACAAGGCGTGCATTAACAGATCGATAAAAATTAGTAGCGAGTAGTGAGCTGAATGTAGATAAAAGTAGCGGAGTAAAAGTAGCGTTTCTTCTCTATAAATATACTCAAGTAAAAGTAAAAGTATGTTGCATTAAAACTACTCTTAGAAGTACAATTTATCCCAAAAGTTACTCAAGTACATGTAACGGAGTAAATGTAGCGCGTTACTACCCACCTCTGTGTATGACATCACACCAAAACAAAATGTATTTACCGCTAAAGCTGAGTTCTTGTTGTGCTTGATGCCCGCTGTAATATTGGCACTGATGACCAATTGTTTGTCTCTAATGGCTATGCTAATGTTAAGTAGCAGACTGCATAAAGAAAGTATCTTAGATTGTGCTACGAACATGACACTATTACCAGGAAGGTCTCGGAGTTACTGTATTGGAGGACGCGAGTCTGCAGCACAGACTGGTGGGAGAGATTTAGAGAGTTGTTTTGAAGGAATTTCTCGAAGTTTATTCACTAAGCCTCTGTGGATTGATAGAAGGAGTTATAAGTTTGAAGGAAAAGACTGTATGTGCCCGCTTCAGATGGAGGTTGCTCTTTTCAAACTTGCTATTTGTTGTGTACAAGCTTGCCAGTTGTGTGTAATAGAGTTATTGCTGACCAGTTTGGAGTACACAACTGCAGCGTGAAACATTTTGTGTATGCTTTCTACTTTGCATTGTAATATTTCTGCTTACGTCTCAATCATTTCCTTCTCTACCTTTTCAAATAAATCTCGGTTTCTATTTTTCTCCCATTGATGCACTTCAAAAGGTTTTGTTCTTTTAATTTGTGAAGCAAATGCCAGCTCAGTGGCCTTGTGGCTAGAGTGTCCACCCTGAGACTGGGAGGTTGTGAGTTCAAACCCCGGCCGAGTCATACCAAAGACTACAAAAAATGCGACCCATTACCTCCCTGCTTGGCACTCAGCATCAAGGGTTGGAATTGGGGGTTAAATCACCAAAATGATTCTGCTGCTCACTGCTCCCCTCACCTCCCAGGGGGTGAACGTGGGGATGGGTCAAATGCAGAGGACAAATTTCACCACAACCAGTGTGTGTGTGACAATCATTGGAACTTTAACTTAACTTAACTTTAAATAAACAGTTTTCATTCCAATTGTTGCCTTTGTTTTTATTAAACAGGATTTACTTCCAGGTTGTATCCCGCGTGTTGAGACCGGCGCATGCGCGATACGAAGGGTTTCCTGTCAGCGGCACACACCCACTCCAGAAATCTAGTTTTCAATCGCATAATCCAGGTGTGTTAGTTCGACTTTTCCAAAGCAATCAGAATAAGGTGTTTCCATGGGTTGTAGGATGTTTATTTAGAGCCAAATTATTTGAGAAATCAGACTGATTTAGTGCATGGACACGTACTGACTGTCACATTTCAGTGACTTGAAAATATGCTCTGCCACCTG
Organism: Nerophis lumbriciformis; assembly: GCF_033978685.3. NCBI lineage: Eukaryota > Metazoa > Chordata > Actinopteri > Syngnathiformes > Syngnathidae > Nerophis > Nerophis lumbriciformis. The sequence goes on from NC_084556.2 coordinate 26,616,770, forward strand.
ACTCCTAACGGATGAATTTTGGACATCACTATAAAAAAGCTGTTGGGGGGGGAAAAATGAACCTTTCACTTTTTTTACCAGCTCAAGCGGAAAAGTGGTTCATAGTGAGATACGATAACCCCGCACTACATGCAGAATGACACACGCACAATTATTACTAAAGTCCTCGCCTAAAGGGAGACAAAGAAGATAATTTTTTTATTTCACTTTTTTGAATGTACTTACCGGTAAACCTCAGCCCTGTTAATTAGAAATCCGGAGACGTTCCAGCTGTAGGCCCAGTTAATTAAAAATGTGAAAGCTTCCCCGTTGTTAAACGGAGGCATGTAAAAAGAAACATATGGCTAGGAGAAAAGACCATGACATGGAAAAGAAATGAATGATAAGTTCATGTGGTGTGCAGAGTAATGGCAATGCAATTAGATCAGGTTGCGGTTATCTGATTGAAGGAAACTGTGACACGTAGTAGGAATAAAAATGATGATTGCTTATTTCTAATATAACATTTGACATGACAGTGGATTACTATGGGTATTGCCCTAATTACTATAACCACCGTGTCATTAACCTCAAATTATCTTTTACGCTGTTTACAATTTTTGCACTCAAACCTACAGTTCGCAGCAACATTTTCTAACCCCCGGTTGCACCAACTTTCCGCTTCAAGCAGTTTGTCATCTTCCCTAATCCTCACTTCTGATGGCCACAACACCTGGACATAATTTCGTCCAAGCAGCATGCATTTTCCTTCCTGCGATGATATGATAGCAAGGTCTGCTCGGACAACATTGATACAAGGTGGCTTTTGATTGAAAGCCAGAACAGGTAGAAAGGGGACAGGGGGAGGGCGAACTGCACGCAGTGGTGGGGAGGCATGCTGCAAACGTGGCTTTGATGAGGGGACATGAAGAAGAGGGGAGGCTCAGGCTTGGAGGTAAGCGGGTGTGCAAGGAGGTGATAAGGAAGCTGAGGCAGATGCCACACGCACACACATAGCTACACTTACATCCAAACAAATACACACACTTTGACAAATACCACTCACTGAAACCTTCCATTAAACTGTGACTTTGAATTCAAATGGACCCCAACAACATGAACACTTAGATTTTCTCGGTACACCGAGACACATTATAAGGTACACCTGCACAGAGGCAAACAAATAATTGATAATGCTCAATTTATTTGACACTGCTTTGACCGAGATTATATCAATTCATTTTGTTTTCCTGTATTTTCACTTCTGTCAGTTTCCATTTGTTTCAGTGATCCTTGTGGATTTGTCCTTTTTGGGGTTGGGGTACCAAAAATGTTGACCACATGTACAAAAGTATAGATAGATCTGCTACGATTAATCGACTAAATTGATAATTATCTGTTGTTTCTTCAGCTTTGTCCACACATTTAAGTCAGGACTTTGGGAAGGCCATTCTGAAACCTTCATTCTAGCCTGATTTAGCCATTCCTTTACCACTTTTGACATGTGTTTGGGGTCATTGTCCTGTTGGAACACCCAACTGCGCCCAAGACCTGATGATTTTTGGTTGTCCTGAATAATTTGAAAGTAATCCTCCTTTTTCATTGTCCCATTTACTCTATGTAAAGCACCAGTTCCATTGGCAGCAAAACAGGCCCAGAGCATAATACTACCACCACCATGCTTGACTGTGGGCATGGTGTTCCTGGGATTAAAGGCCTCACTTTTTCTCCTCCAAACATATTGCTGGGTATTGTGGCCAAACAGCTCAATTTTTGTTTCATCTGACATCACATGGACAAAGATAAGACCTTGTAGAGGAAAGTTATGTGGTCAGACGAAACAAAAACTGCGCAATGAAAAAGGAGGATTACCTCCAAATTCTTCAGGACAACCTAAAATCATCAGCCCAGAGGTTGGGTCTTGGGCGTAGTTGGGTGTTCCAACAGGACAATGACCCCAAACGCACGTCAAAAGTGGTAAAGGAATGGCTAAATCAGGCTAGAATTAAGGTTTTAGAAGCCCTTCCCAAAGCCCTGCCCTAAACATGTGGACAATGCTGAAGAAACAACTCCATGTCAGAAAACCAACAAATTTAGCTGAACTGCACCAATTTTGTCAAGAGTAGTGGTCAAAAATTCAACCAGAAGCTTGCCAGAAGCTTGTGGATGGCTACCAAAAGTGCCTTATTGCAGTGAAACTTGCCAAGGGACATGTAACCAAATATTAACATTGCTGTATGTATACTTTTGACCCAGCAGATTTGGTCCAAGAAGTGACCAACAAGTATGTGCTCCAATCACTCTATTACAAAAAATAAGAGTTGTAGAAAGTATTGGAAACTCAAGACAGCCATGACATTATGTTCTTTACAAGTGTATGTAAACTTTTGATCGCGACTGTATATATATATATATATATATATATATATATATATATATATATATATATATATATATATATATATAATTTTTATTTTTTTTATTTTTATATATATATATATATATATATATATATATATACATATATTGATCACTTAATGATTTATATACATGTACACCCCCTGCCTTCCGCCCGATTGTAGCTGAGATAGGCTCCAGCGCCCTCCGTGACCCCAAAGGGAATAAGCGGTAGAAAATGGATGGATGGATGGATGGATGTACACATACATATCGACACATGTGTATGTATATACAGTATATATACACATTTATACACATATATTTACATTTTTACACACACACACACACACACACACACACACACACACACACACACACACACACACACACACACACACACACACACACACACACACACACACACATTTATATGTATATATATATATATATATATATATATATATATATATATATATATATATATATATATATATATATATATAAAATATATAATGTCAATGTTGATGATGTGAATTTATTAGAAAAAAAGAATGGTTATGGCAAGCAGAACTTTGTAATTGTACATTGTAATAGGGCTATAACGTTTATTTTATCTGATTACTCAATTAATTGAACAACAAATTAATAGATTACTCGATTACTAAAATAATCGATTGCAGCAGACCTATATATATTTATACACAAGTGCCCAGGCTCACAAGATTTTTAGGCTATGACGGTCTCTTAGCTAACTGTTATGCTTTGAGTTGTGAGCAGACATTGGTCGAGGTGTGCATGTAGCAAACTTTGCAAAACAGTATAAGCATATGGCACTGCTACAACATTATGCTCAATACTGATGCAGACTGAGTAGAAAAAGTTAGCCAAGGGTATTAAAAAAAAATTCTAAATCATGAACATAATGATGATGATAAAAGCAGCTCGCAAGACATACTATGCATGCCCGCTCTCAGATGTAAATGCTGGATATCTTTATTATCATTGATATAACTTCATAAAACCAGCTTGGTTGTTGGTAGTACTTTCTATTGTATTGTTTTTGATACAATATCTGTTATGTAGACATTTGTTTTTTTATTTTATATCATGTTACATTTTTAATTTGTTTTCTTGTTGATGTGGCAAGCATTAATTTGATTTAAATTAATTTCAATAGAGAACCTTTATTTGATAAACATATATTTTGGTTTGCCACTTAGCAGACCTCCGTCAGGCCATATCTTCCAATAGAAAAGAGTCCTTTTAAAGAAAATCCTAAATCCAGACAGTAATCCTGATCACCCCCAAACTCGAATAACTTGTTTTTTGTCCCATGTCTGATATTTCCTGAAAGTTAAATTAAATCAAAATCTACCTATGTTTGTTTGGTTTTTCTATCGCTTCCAAACAGGCTGTAAGAGGGTTCACTCTTTGCATGCAAAATAGAAATGGTTCAAACAGAAGCGGGTGGCCAAGCCAGTCTCGGGGATTTAAATCAATAGAACATCAGCAGGAGGTGAAACTTGGACAATGTTTCAAAACCTCCAAATTTCCTTCTGACATGTGGCAACCCTGTGACTAGCTGCAACAAATGTCTAACATTTTGCCAGCATGTATTTTGGATCCAAATACTTTTTTCTCACAATAAAATACAAATTAATGAATAATCTTAACTCATCACTACTAGATATATAATTGTATCTTTTTTTTTTTTGGTATTCTGTCTTTCTACCAGAAATGATGATGACACCCCCTTCCTTTTCCGATTACAAAATGTTATTTGGCATGTAAAAGATAATAGAAGTATTTCAAAACGGGTTACAAAGGCTCCTAATTTGGCTGCTGGAGTATGTCTTAACATCTTGTGTCATTTCCGTTTGTATCATTTTGTCAAAACTATCAATAATCTTCTTGCTAAATTACTGTTAATAGCTGATTACTTTCTTTTGAAATATTGTTCTATGTACACTTCTGTTAAAATACAGTAAGCATTTATGTTTCTGTTGTTTGGCTAATTATTTATTTTGCGTGATACTACAAATTTGGGCAGTATTTGTAGGGCAGTATTTGTCATGCCCAGGGTGATGCTGATACTTAAAATGTTCTAGATCATTGAATAATAATTTTTTTTATCACAATTATAATCTGACAAAACACAGGATTTACATATTTAAATTAGTTCCTTCTATTGACTTTTATTTAAATCCTTTCATTTTGCACTTAAAGTTCAACTGTATCTGGGACTTATTACTTGAATTTATTCACAATAACAAAAATGACAAAATCGTTTTTTTTATGGGAACAAATATTTATCAAACAACTGTAGTATCAACCATAAACTGATATTTTAATAGGTATCGTTACTGTCGATATTTCTAACCTTTGTTTACATCCAAGGGCTCTAGCTTAGCTGTTAGCGGTTAGCACTCCTCCCATGGAGTCCGGTGTAGCATGTTTAGTTATTTAGTTATATTTAGTGATGATACTTGTACGAAACCTAGTTTATTTGCCGCCATACTGGTGAGAAAAAGTTATTTTTGCATGGTGGAGGGAAGTAAATCGCTAGCGAAAATGCTACAGTACATTGCGTAAGAACACGTTTGTTCGCTTGTATCTGTCAAATTTGTGGTACAGAGATAGAATGTGTTATCAACATGCGTTATCAATTAATAAACCAATCAAATTTTATGTATATAGCACTTTTCGTACACAAAGTGCTATACACCAAAAAAAAAAGACAAGAAAACAAACCTACATACGTGCACACACAACACGACTGACAATAACAAAAGATAGCATGGCACTGAGGACCACATTTGAGGAGTCCACACTAGAGAATGACCAAAATTAAGACCATTTTTCAAATAGTATAAAACATTTAAAAATATGTAAACATTACATATAAATAATACATTAATACATTAATAAAAACATACAATTGAGAGAATAATAGCACTGATAATAGCAAAAGATAAAATAGAAAAAAAAAAGAATATACATTTAAAAAACTAAGAAGAGTTTAACAAGATAGGTAAAAAGCCTGATTAAAAAGCTGTGTCTAATTATTACAATATTCATACTTGCCAACCCTCCCGGATTTTCCGAGAGACTCCCGGGACAAATTTTCTCCCGAAAATCTCCCGAAATTCAGGCGGAGCTGGAGGCCACGCCCCCTCTAGCTCCATGCGACCTGAATGACGTGTCGACAGCCTGTTTTCACGTCCGCTTTCCCACAATATAAACAGCGTGCCTGCCCAATCATGTTATAACTGTAGAATGATCAAGGGCGAGTTCTTGGTTTCTTATGTGGGTTTATTGTTAGGCAGTTTCATTAACGTCCTCCCAGCGCGGT